>NW_022991064.1:1812000-1825892 GCF_902827175.1 Gymnodraco acuticeps | reverse complement strand
TCGTGAGTGGTGGCAAAAACTTTGGTATGACAAAAATTGCCTGAATGAAAGACCTTGAAGGTTCATTTTCGTGTTGAATTTTTGTGTCCATTTTGCCCTTCGTAAGGCCATCGTGAGGGCATCTTGTCAAAATCGTGTCATCTTCACTTCGTGTGATCATTGGTGCCATTGGGAATTTTTCGCCTCTCGAAGACAATACGAAGGAAACAAGAAGCTGCCCGATTGTCTTAGGAAGGCAACACGACTACATGAAGCCCTCGCAATGCCGTTGTGTAGCCATCGTATTTATAGTACAATTTGTGTTCTGTGAAACTGAAAAGGATATTACATTGTTTGTTACTTTCGTTGCAGTTGTAGGTCTTAAATGTAATTTAGGTTAACTTCCTGTTTTATTTAGATGCTTTTTATTTTGAAGGCGAGTTTACGCTGTTGACAGGAAGTTGTTGTTGCTATGGAAACTGTAAGGGAAACTTCTGCAGCAATGGAGAGTCAGGACTCAGAGAGACACGAGGAGAGTTGGAGCTTTGATAAAAATGATAGTTTATTGCAAGGATACGGCCGGAGAATTCATATCACCAAGTCACAGCAGCAAAAGGTTCTGACTGCACGGGTGGGTTGTCATGTCAATTCATGTCTCTCGATAGACATTTTAACTAGTTTACAGAGAGTTAATGAGCATATTGGGGGAGGCGTAAACATCTGTGGAGCTTAGAAAGCCAGTGTTCCCACAGCCGTAAACCATTTTGTGACCGAGAGTTGAACTGGTTCATCAAGATAGCTGGAGCCTCCCATTCCTTAAGAGAGATAACAGAGCCAGGCTTGGTCGTAAACGTCAACACACAGAAAGGGTTAAATATCTTATTAGGAGTAAGGAGAATTATTCCCACACAAACAACATGACGGAGTGGGTGGTTCGGGTGCCATCGTGTGGCCTTCTGTAGGCATCGTACTTGCTTCGGCTGTTGCTTGGCTGTTGACCAAGTTCGGGCCATCTTTGTGCGAAATTCACAATTCCATATTCGTGTGTCCATCTGGTGTCAATTTCGGGACAGTGTGACGCGGGCTTAACTGGGTGTATGGGTTTTGTGTATAATGCCGGCAAGTTGAGTATCAAATGTAGTGACTCGAAAAATGACATTGTGTATTAGTAACATCTGTCCTTTTCCTACTACAACAAGTAAAGATGTTTATTACCAGGAAAACGGGACTAACAAGAGTAGAAGAGTTTAGTTGGGTCGCGTAAAAGGATGTGGGTCAAACTCCAATTTTCTTATTATTTAAATAGTTTAATATTCCCTGTAGTGTTTCTATAGTTTGTGTGCATGTAAATGGTCTGCAAAGGCTAAAATCCCTGTGTTCCCTCCAGACTGAGCTCTGGTTTCAGACAGAGGGTGAAAAGAGGTGCGCAGCAGAGGTAGTTTGAGAAAATAAAGAGCTTATTGAACATTAAAGCATGGAGACATGTCACAGTAGAGACACTAAATACTGATATACACCTGAACATCAGCAGGACTATATTCCAGTGAATCAGGGAGTATTATGGGGTGCACATTTCCTACAGTAAAGCACTTTGTTCTGCTGTAAAACATTTCAATAAGCTTCAGATAGCATGATCTGTCAAATCACTGCAGTTGTATGCAGCTGCACGGAGAGAATCCCCCGGGGATTTGCACACAAAAAATAAGTAGAATATACGTTTAAGCTCACACTGTTTGAGGAGAAAAATCGCAATAAAAATGAGAACTGAGAGACAGAAAGAGACATACTGCTTCTCTGCTTCAGAGAGGAAATAGATATTGAAATATTCTATGTATACTTATTATTATCCATGTTATTCTCCATGTTCTATATTTGCTTTTGTTCCATTTAATTCCTCTTATGAACCATTCTACACTAGAGGCAAATTGCTGGTAAGTGTAAACCTACTTGGCAATAAACCTGATTAGGATATTTTACAATTAGATTTCATCACGTTTAATCCACGGGGGATTGAGGGTGGATCCAATAGCTTTCAAATGTGTATTCTGATCATGTCCATGCATCTAGATGAATCACCCAAAAATGTTTTCCTCCTGCTGTTTTTGCTAAAACAAATTCCCTCTCTGCTCCTCCATCCTCTTGATTTCTCTCATCTCTCGTTGACTAAGCCTGTCTCTGCAGTGGTGTGTGTGTGTTGGTGTTGTGTGTGAATGTCATCATGAGTGTGTGTGTATGCATATCATGTCTGTGTGTCGGATGAATGATTAGCCTCTCACTGAACATGCAGTCAGTATCCTCCACAGCGCCATGCAGGCAGTTACAGATTCTGTCTATAGACACACACAGACACACACACACACAGACAGTACTCAAACAGAAACACAACACATAAATGTACCACTTCCTCTCGTAGGCTTAAAGAGGAAACTTCATTCATGTCAGATACACAGATACACACGGTGACTTCCGGAGCATTTCCCATTAGACTGAACTGATACATGCTGCTGTAATCAGTGTTTTATTAAAGAGGCAGACATGTTGTCCTCTTCTGAGGTGATGTTTTCTTTATGATATCAGCTACATGACATAGCAACAGTCTGATCATTCATTTAAGGGGGGGGGGGGGGGGGAACACCAAAGCAGAATAGGGCCTGTTTCATTTGAAGACACACAATACCGGGAAGCAATGTTTCTCAATGTTGGGAAAGTGTGTGTGTGTGTGTGTGTGTGTGTTTCAGTTCCTGTAGCTGCAGTGGTCTTGTCAGATAAATGGGAGGAGGTCTGGTTTGTTATTAGGAAACATCCCGTGGAGAAACAGCCGGCCCGTGGGCACAGCAGCTGTTCAGTACACACACACACACACACACACACACACACACACACACACACACACACACACACACACACACACACACACACACACACACACCACACACACCACACACACACACACACACACACACACACACACACACAACAACACACACACACACACACACACACACACACACACACACACACACACACACACACACACACACACACACACAACCACACACACACACACACACACACACACACACACACACACACACCACACACACACAACCACCACACACACACACACACACACACACACACACACACAGGGGTTGACTAATATATGGATATAATGATTTCTTCATTAGCTAAAGGCTATATAAGACTGGAGTGTGTGGGTTCTCTTTGTACATATTTTACTCACACTCTTCCTCACTGTACTACTTGAATCTGAAAGCATCATACAAAATAAGAGCGATAATCTATTAAAACAAATAGTCTCAGACAGATTATAGCACCAGAAACAACAAACGTTGCTGAGAATACGTATTGGGAATGTTGCCAGAGGAACCTGAAAAGCAGAGGATGCATGTGTCTCAGGCATCAATGATTCACCGTTGACCTGCAGAGACACAACAACAGTGTGTGTGTGTGTGTGTGACAGCCACACAATTCTGCAGCAGTATCAGTGATGCACGATCATGCTCTCCCCCCCCCCCCCACACACACACACACACACGCAACTGGTTGTATGAGTTGAGCTGTAACGACCGACAAAGAGACGCCCAGCACTTTATCTCTGAGAGGACAGAAACATGACTCAGCTGCTTCTCTGCTGATTCAAACAGTCGAGTTCAAAGACTCAGAAGCTTTATTGTCATGTGCGCAACACCGACAGCGCTGGCAGTGAACATCTGAAAAGTCCCAGCCGCGATGCAACAGGCCTAAGAATAAAGGAATCAGGAAGTAAAAGGTGACATAATGTATTACTGCCAAATGAAACCAATATTTGCACTTAGTGTGAAAATATGTGGTATTTTGTGTCACTATATTTAAATTAAATCCTTTTGTATGGGGGGAAAAAGAGAATCTGGTCATTGCAGGAACATACTAGAGAATTCCTCCTCTCTTCTACTGCTTCTTGTTTGTGGAAAGTATCCTATATTTCTCTGCGTTTCCCCAGGATTTACAGACTTTTGTTTAAGTCAGAAATCATGTTTTATGGATGAGGTTCCCAGCACTCAAACACCTCATTCATGTTTGTGAGAAGAATCTGTCTCTCAGCAGCTTTTATGAGAGCTGTAATACATCAAGTCATAAATATCATATCAAAAATATATTTCTACTACTATTCTACTCCGCTCAAAGCATCCTATTGCTGGCACACGAGATTTTAAGACGTCAGTAAAAATGGGCGATATGAATTACAAGGCTTCAGTTTTTCTCTGAGTGATGGACAGATGAGGAATTAATGCCCGATGTTATTGACTCCTGGGCCTGCCAGCGCCTTTCCTGACGTAATAATATAAAATAAATATAAAATTCGTGCTTTTACTACGATGGGATAAATCTAAAAGTGACAAACAGAAGCAATGGGAAATGATTTTATCCACGTCTCCTTCCAAACAACATTTAAGATTATTTGTGGTGGTGTTTTCATCTAAAATGTGGATTTACTTTTAACAAAGAACCTTTTAGCCTTTGCAGACCATATATGGGACCTGCTCTATCGAAATCAGTCGCATTGACCCGAAGACACATTTTGAGTTGTATACAATCACTGTGGAAAGAGGATATTCCTAGCTTTCTAATGATATCAGGATTGTTGTTGTACTCCAAATATTAAGCTAAATATGTCACATTATATAATGACTGTCACCGAGTCCTCATTTTGAGAAAAGGCCTTCAAAGTTTCCTCTTCTCTGGAATCCATCGATCGCGATTGATTAGTAGGCGGAGCAAAATGATCAAAATACTACGGAGGGAAGATATTTTCGTTTGGATTACTGGTCTGGGGGGGAGCTTGCGAGTGTGTGTGTGGTGTGTGTGTGTGTGTGTGTGTATTTGTGTATTTTGCGTTTGTGTGTATTGCGTTTGTTTTCCCGGGGGAAAACCCTCACGAGAAACACCGGCTGTTGTTGTGCCTGCTGTGACGTTAGCCGAAGCTTCAAAGTTGTATTTATCATCTGAATTTGTCGAACAAGTTTCATATTCTGAAAGCTAAGACTTTGTTTAATTGAAATCAGATGAAAACAAACTGTAAACGGACCCTGCCGTGTATTGTTATTTTATGATTACTCTACTCTTACATTCATAATGTCAGCCGGAGGGAGGGGGGGCGGCGCTGCGGAGAGCAGATTGCCTGTCATCTTCCCTTTACAAGCTTATAGAAATGTATTTATCGTGTGAGTTTGGAATAAAAGTTTCATATTCTGAAAGCCAAGATTTGTTTGTTTTTTAAAATCAACAAAACACCCGAACCCCCGAAAAAATAGTTTTTTACGCAAATCCACGTTTATTTTGAATGAGCCGCTGCGACTTCCGACTGATTTTCGATATGAGCGGGTCACATATTATAAATGCGCCCAACGCATCCACCCCCCCCTCAAATAAGAAATACATGCGAGTTCATGGCTACAGTAGCTGACAACGTTCTGTTACTCTGTTACGTTGTTAATGAGTGAGACACACCGGAGTTGAGGATCTGTGGGGTTTATTCTCCCAAAAATATAATTTAGGCATTTAGCAGACGCCTTAGTCCAAAGCCGACTGACAAGGACCAAGGACAGGGACAGGCGCACTAGCCAGTTAGACCAGGGGCACACACACAACACACACACCACAACACACACCTCAACACACACCACAACACACACACACACACACACTACAACACACCACAACACACACCAGACACACAGCACACACACGCACGCACACACACACACACACACAGCACACACACACACACCACACACAACTAACCACACACACACACACACAGCACATCACACACACACACAACACACACCACACACACACACACACACACACACACGCACGCACACACACACCACCATGCCACACACCAACACACACCACACACACACACACACACACACACACACACACACACCACTCACAAAACAGCACACACCACACACACACACACCTACACACATCACACACACACACATCACACACATCACACATACAGCACAACAATTTTTCAAATTCTCAAAAATGCACACAGACTACTGTCACAAACTGGAATGAATGTGAAGTATTTGTTTAAAGGAGGATGAAAGTCGTAATTAGGAGCAATATTGAGTGACTTTGATGGTATTGGACTCAGATTAATTCATTTGGATTCCCCGCTGAATGAAGAAATTAAAAGGACGGCGCAAGTGGAAAACAATTCACAAAGGGATTAACCTGTTTAAAACACATGCTCAAAGTAAGCCGGATTTTGCCGATGTGTTTATGTAGAATCAAAAGTCCGTAAATAATCAAGATGGAGGAGACCGATCTGATCGGAGCAACTGACAAATAATCCAACTGAAACCGGCATGGACAATGACTATGTTTTAAAAAATGCGCTTATCCAGAAAAGGCCTGGTTTGGAAACTTTACGGGCAGAAAGACACATTTCTATTAAAGAAAGAATTATACATTGTCTGTATTTTTATGCCTTTAATACTAACTTCAATTTGTATTAAAATTAATGAATCAATTATCTTTTATTGTAATGTAGAGACAAGGCTTTTAGTGACAATCATGTATTGCGTTACAATGATATGTAAAAAAAAACAAAGTCTAAATATGATATTTGGCCTCCAAATCATCTGAGGCCTGGCGCCCCCCCTGCGATCATTTGGCGCCCCCCAGGTTGGGAACCCCCCTGCATTAGACCACCAAAAAAAAAATGTGTATAGGAAAAGGAACACCCAAAAAAGCAGAATAGGGCCTCATTAATAAAATGTGTAAAGGAGTCTTTTGTTTGGCGCTACCAAAGTAGAATCTGCACCAAAATGTAGATTAATCATTTCCGTGGGCTTACATCAGTTAAAGCCCTTATATTACAACATTTCACAATACAGTTTTGGACACCATCCTTTGAGAAACCAAAACCCCTTTTTTCTTCCTGTCGGACAATAAAAGCCGAGTCAATCATCTCTACAAGCTGATAGTCACGGATGGATTTCCGTTCCTCTCATTCAGGAGATCATTCTGCAGCGACACTTTCTCGTGCCTTATTGCTTCATTATTCCTAAGATCTCCGCTGATATCCCTCTGACACACACAGAGTCCTGCTGGGATTAAGAAGGAGAGAGAAAAAGAGCAAGAGAGCATGGCCAATTCCCCCTTCACATTGTTTCCCCTCCGCCGATGGGGGATTCTTATCAAAACGCCCCGCCAGGGACTATCATGAAAGGATATGGTAATTACGGAAAACACAACACAGAAACACCGATCCAGGAAGGCCGAGCACACAGCGGGCTAATATATGTGTCGGGTGTGTGTGTGGGGGGGGGGGGGGGGCTATTTACATACCTTTTCCTGAGTGCTTGTCACATTCAATTAATTACTCTCTGGCATGGTGACAAGATGATTAAACAGAAGGATGAAAATATTCCTCATGTACGGCTCCAACAAAAATCCTTTTAAATGATCTCTCAAACGAGGCAAAGGTGTTTCAATTTCATTCCCAGGAGGAATTACGTCCTGTAACCCGAGAGGGGAATGCATGGAGGTGTGATCGTGAGCTGCTCTTTTATTTTAGAGCGGGGAGAAAAAAGATAAAAGCTTGTGGGGTAATGAGAGGCATCACAGCCGTCCCTTCATAACCCCTCACATCTGATGTCTTTTATTAATGCTGTCAGATCAATTAGCAGGTGAACAAGGGCTCTGAAGACTTCATAGGATGCTGCCTGAATATAGCTTCATGAAAGGCATATTTGTCTTAAAGAGGTCCGACTGTATCGTGCTTTTTGGGGTTTTCCTGCTTAGATTTTCTTTCCATGTGGTTTGTTTCTAATTGGTTTTCTGTGCATGTAAATGGTCGGCAAAGGTTAAAATCCCTTTATAACAGAAAGTAATTAGGTTACATTTATATTTTGATAGTCAGATTTGATTAAAAAAATGTACAGGTAACTACACCGTGTAAAGCAGGGGTGTCAAACTCAATTTCATCGCGGGCCACATTAGAATTATGGTTGCACCCAAAGGGCCGGAGGCAACTTTAAGACTATATAAATATACATAATATATAAAATAATGTATTATTTTACACTATTTCCTCTGCATTGGATGATTATCAGATAGGGTAATAACTTCATAATTAACTACGTCTGAAAGCAGAAGTCTAGGGAAAATAATTGCAAGTCTCTTCAGTGCGCATGTCACAAAATGAGATGCATTGTGGGACATGTAGTTTATGGGCAACGTTCTCCTGTAAAGCGGCATGTAACATTATAAAAAACGTATTATATTCTTTGCAAGCTCCTGCGGGGCCACATAAAATGAAGTGGCGGGCCGGGCCTTGAGTTTGACACCCCTGATGTAAAGGAATACATTTTGAGCGTAACCCCCCCGCCCCCTGTGTAAATCAAACACCAGTGTGTGGGAATGGGGAGCTGTTAGTGTGAAAAACCCCGAGGGGTTTCTGAATACAGGAATCTACATTTCAAGTATCTCTACCTGCCGCTGAAATACACTCAAATGTTCCACATACGACTGAGGGCTCCCGACCGCTCCATCTACTCGTCTCTCCTCCTCCTTTCACTCTTCAAGGGAAGCGTGCATTTTCTTTGCACAGAAATGTCATTTTCTATTCAAACGTCAGCCCATGAAATGTCTCCCTTTTCGGCCCTTTGTGAGGAGACATAATGGTATCCTTCAGCCAGATTAGCCTCTGCTTTGAGACCGGAGAGCCGACAAACAGATTGCGACGTGCCGAGGAGATATCTCCCACTGTGACAGATACCTTGATATAAAACACCGTGGTGCATTAAACCTGCAGGCAGCGTGCAAGAGAATGTGTACTGTGACAGGTGAGAGGCTGCATTTCTGTCTGCATATTTGAACTTTAAGGATAACAGCTTTTCTTTTTTTTTAACACAGTGAGCCAGCAGGTGCTGAACATCAAGCATCCGTCAAAGAATAAAGAAAACCGGAAAATCTTCAGATAATCCGTGAGAAAACAATGGATGCAGCGGTTCCCCTGAGAGATATTTTCTTAAAATCATCCAAAAAATGAAGCTTTCAATTGTTGCCATCATCCTTAAGGTAATATTAACTAGAAATATTTTTTTATGTGGACCTTACTACAGTTGCCGACAGGTCCAAAACATCTCCTGCACTCAAAATAGCACATGTAAGGACAGACGTATGGGAATTGAGATACAACTAATGGCGCATTTCACTGGCAGGGCCTCGCACGGCTTAGTACGGTATAGTTAGGCCTGGTAGGCCAGGCTCACTTTATGCTGCGTTTCCATTACAGTTTAGTAGCTGGGGCAGTAACTATAGTACGCAGTGGTAGGCGGAGCCGTGACGTCAGTCTTCAATGAGAACCACAAAACCAAAACGTCAGCCGTTAGCTGTTAGCACTCTGAGCTCACAGCTCCTCATATCTGTTCAGAACTAGACAAAAGTTAAACAAGTACAAACCACAGACTTGCCTGTGTCATGGCGAATAATAGTCGCGCTGCTTTGTTTATGTCTGTAGGCCGTTGTTGTGAGGTGGACGATCGGAGCATATACTGCGTTAGCTTAGCCAAGCTACATTTAGAAAACACGCAATTTTAAAGGGGTTTTCGCCTGCCGTCTGTCTGCAGACTTGTCAAAGCATTAATTCATTGGTTTTTACTAACCAGTATCAGTATGTTGTTACTTACTTCGGCATCATTTTGAAACGTGTATTACAATTAAATCACGGTCAAATATGTTCATTTTGTTGTAAGTGTAGCCCCCTTGCCAGCGAGTCTCTCTGACCAATCAGCAGTCGAGTGTTTTACGTCCCTAGTTTAGCATATTCAGACCGGTTGTTGGCCCGGTAAGCACCTCGATTTTGGAGGGCTAGAAAAAAGGTGAAAAAAGTAGGCCCTGAGCCGGAACTACCCCCTAGTGGAAAAGCAAAAACAAACTGGCCGTGTTTGGCACGGCACGCTTAAACCGTGCCTGCAGTGGAAATGCGCCATTAGACTTTTTTAAGGGAAAAAGACCACTGAGTTTGGGATTATTATTAGGATTGCTATTGAAAACATTGGATTAGTGCTTCCTTACTTTTGCTTCTGGCAAAAAAAACTTGGAGTGACTAACCCCCGGGCAGCTGTGGCCAACAGTTCCCTCCAAACCCTAAGAGCGTCCATGCATCACTGAGTTCCTCTGCTTTCTCAGGAAATGCCTTGACTTCAGCGACTCGCTGCCCACACCTCCGCCTTCGCCCAAAAAGCCATCATTTGAGAAGAATCCCAAGCGCTGACTCAACGAAATCCCCCACACAATGAGCGCTGTGACTCAGATGTTGAGTGGCAGGAGCTTATTACTGTCTTTCACCGAGGGGACCAGTGGAGGCCGCAGCAGAGTTCCCAGCCTCAGGGAGAGTGAGCAAACACAACACTGTTGCTACAGAGATCCTCGCTGCCAATCAGGTCACTGGCACACACATTTATTTATTCAGGACGTGAGATCCATGCCTGCTAAACACGGTCCATTCATTACGCTGCAGTCCGAGCAAACAACAGGATAATCACGTGACTCCTCCATTCACAACCAAGTGCTTTGAATCACATCTACAGGCTCCTACCTGCAGTTTGGCGGCGGGTCCAGAGTGATCTCTTGCTAACTCCTTCTGGATTCTGAAACGAGAGGAGGATATGTGTTTTAAATCACACTTAAAAACAAAACAGTTGTATACATCCTGCATGTATATCTGTAATCTATCTGTTAAACAATAAATGACATACAAAAAATGTATTTCGAACACACATTATTCAACTTTTTCTCCTCACAAACACAGAAAAAACACATATGAAAAAGTCATCTGCTCGCAAATTGTCTGTAAAACATGGAGAGATGCTGTTCCACCTTATTTGCATTTCTTATTATCTATGCAACTACAATGAACATTGTTTAGCAATTTATGTGGCAATTATTTATGTCAGAAAATAGTCATCAACACGTTCCATCTTGCAATCTCTTGTTTTGTCTAACACCAAAACACATTTGGTTTGAAACAGAGAAAAGGAGGACTTATTTATATCGGAGGTAAAAAAAAAACACATTTCTGATATTGGTGTTTGCACTGAGGCTGCAACTAAGAATTACTTTAATTAGAAAGTAATACATTATAGATTCAATAATGAATAACTTGGTCTTAATGTGATGACAAAAATAGTGAAAAATGGTCCTTCCAGTTTACAAACTCCAAGGTGAATGACCTTTTTGACCAAAAGAGCCATTTTGCCCCCTTTTCCACCAATTTAATTTTGTCTTGAGCCGCAAAACATATTTGATAGCTTGATAGCTTATAAAAGTTGTATATATTGTTATATCAAAGACCAAAAACTACAGTTTTTTGGCATTTATTATTTATTACATTATAGAAAACTGTTTACCTCTAATATAAAAACACACAGGCCTACTTTAAAATAAATTAAACACAGCACTTGGGGAGTCCTCGGCACATTTGAAGAAAAAGAATATAATCCATCCCACCTCACAGGTGTGGGCATATCAAGATGCTGATTAGACAGCATGATTATTGCACAGGGTGGTGCCTTAGGCTGGCCACAATAAAAGGCCACTCCTGAAACGTGCAGTTTTGCTTTATTGGGGGGGGTCTGGGGGGGTCGGAAAACCAGTCAGTATCTGGTGTGAGGGGTAGGATTAGGGTTAGGGGTAGGATTAGGGTTAGGGGTAGGGTAATGTTGTGAATTGAGTGGCCCATGGTGGTGGTGGGGTTATGGTATGGGCAGGCGTATGTTATGGACGACGAACACAGGCCACTCGATTCACAACATTACCCTAACCCTAATCCTACCCCTCACACCAGATACTGACTGGTTTTCGGACCCCCCCCAGACCCCCCCAATAAAGCAAAACTGCACGTTTCAGAGTGGCCTTTTATTGTGGCCAGCCTAAGGCACACCTGTGCAATAATCATGCTGTCTAATCAGCATCTTGATATGCCACACCTGTGAGGTGGGATGGATTATCTCGGCAAAGGAGAAGTGCTCACTATCACAGATTTTTTCAGATTTGTGAACAATATTTGAGAGAAATGGTTATTTTGTGTTTATAGAAAATGTTTTAGATCTTTGAGTTCATCTCATGAAAAATGGGAGCAAAAACAAAGTGTTGCGTTTATATTTTTGTTCAGTGTATGACTGAAGATCGTCAGCCGTCTTCCTCTTCCGTGTTTTTCCTCGATACGTAAAGGCTTGCAGGACCTTTGACAACTTCTCCTCCACATATCAAACATACCGGTAAACCAGCATCGTTTGCTGTGAAAGCAGATAACTCTTTCCACGCACAATTAAACCCTCTGTGTTCCTCAGATACTTTTATTTTCTTTGCTTTATCCATAGTTCGCATCATCGAGCCGGGGGTCAGGTTATTCGCCTGCAAGAAAAGGCGCTGGTGCGGGACCGTAGCAGGATGTGACGCATATTTTAGTTGACCTAATTAAAACCGTTTTTTTTTTATGTGTCACAGTATCACCTCAAAGATACGAAACATTTTCAACCGTGCAACAAAATATAAATAATCCTACAAATACTTTTATTTTATTTCCTTCTTATTTTTGTCTAAGCTCAAGGCAGCCAGAGTGGAGGGCTTAAAGTGTCGCGAGTGCCGACCCCTGTAAGAAGTCTTGTTTTCGTCAGTCCCAAACCCAAACATACTGCATGTGATATACAAGAAGCAATTAATATATATTTAAGAGGCTGGAAACAAGAGACAGATATGTGTTATGATCACACATACAAACATAGACAGGTATATAAATCCTGCAGGATCAAAGTCAATATGTGCATACTCTGAACACCTCACTGACTTTTCTAATGAGCTCTGATTGAACACAGCAGTCCTGTCAGCTGACGGGTCAATAAGGATATTGTGTGTGGAGAGAAACTCACTTTGTAAGGAACACAGGGATGTTAGCCTTAGAGGACCATTTACATGCACTAAAACCTATAGCACACACTACAGGATGAGGGAAAACTAAAAAGCAGAATAGGATCTCTTTATAAAAGCCTCTGGCATTTACTCTGCACCTGACACTTCCTGGTGAAAACACACCAGAGTCCACGGCAGACAGGTTGATATAAACACAGAGTTTCCTATTCAGGATGGCTCCAACGTAAAACCAGAACCTTGAGGGTTACACTTGTATCTTAACGTTGACAGGCACAGTGTTATTCAGCTGCTGGTCTCTGTAATAAATCACCGTTTTGCTCCACACGCACAGGAGCTGGTGTTTTCCATCATAAAAAGCTTTTCTGATATTTGCATTTGTCAGGGACGCAGAGAGTAACCCGTTTAGTGTCTCGGGGATTATCAATGAGCTGTGGAGCATCAGAGAGGGCGAGTGTTTGGTTAAAGAGGCCGTGCAGGAGCATGAGGAACCGGCAGTATAATCAGTGTCCCCCCCCCCCTTTAGGATTCCCACGGCCTTGTTCATTGCACCACTCCCTCTAACTGTTCCCCTGCTCCAGACGTCAGAATGTGCCTCCTCAGGAAAATACTGCGGAGAAAATTACACAGCATGCACTCGAGCTGAGAACGACTCCATAACCGAGGAGATCGTACTTACAGGCTCCTTTGCAAATATATGTCTCTTTTTCCTCCTTCCTCGAGTGAGGAGTGTGCAAAACGCTTCCTTTAAAAAGGAAAACCCTCTCTTGGATACTCCAAGTTATGTATCATCAACTCACCTAGGATTTAGACATCATTTAAGGGGTAGGTAGGTAGGTAGGTGGGTAGGTAGGTAGGTAGGTAGGTAGGTAGGTAGGTAGGTAGGTAGGTAGGTAGGTAGGGTAGGTAGGTAGGTAGGTAGGTAGGTAGGTAGGTAGGTGTAGGTAGGTAGG